>NW_022631063.1:3761710-3771213 GCF_010015895.1 Lontra canadensis | reverse complement strand
TTTTTTTTTTTTTTTTTTTTTTTTTACCTTTAGTTTTAAAGAGTTCAGCTTTTCCTCCCTGAGGTGTTCTCTCAGCATCTCCCTGTGAAGTCTCTCTTGTTCTCTTGCAAATTCACCAAGAGTGTACTGGCGCACGCTGTTATGGCGGCTGGACATGCCCAAGGTGCTGCCCCCTTGACTGGGCACGCTCGTGAAGCCTTGCCTCCTGGTGAAGTAGTACACGGTGACACAACTAAAATGCACATTCTTAGTCCTTAGCCGCTTCTCTCTTTTGAGGATGGAGGAAGCTGAAAGAGAAAGGAACAATTCAGTGAACACCAGGGCAGCATTTTTCAGATGAGATGGAGAATTAGAAAGTACCATTTGATGATATTGAATCTATGGTCAACCCTTTTTGGCTAGGAGATACTAAAAATGTTATATCTGAGAGCAGGCACCGATTTCTATTTCCTTTCTTAAATTTTCTTCTAGCTGTAGTAGAGTAGACTTCTAAGTCTTCTATAATGGCTATCTAAGCAAACTTTCAGGAAAGTTGCCAGTAGTCTATGAATCAGCGGCAGAATTTAATTTTATTTCCCTCAACATCTTAAGTTTTGGTTTTATGGTTTTCATATGAGTTGCATCACACTCTAGTCAGAAAAGACGCACTACAGATTCTTATGTTCTGGATCTTATTTTTATATTGAGGGCACTTGGCATAGAAAAGTGTCTATTTACAAATTTTAGAAAGTTTTAAAAAGCAATACAAACTCACAAAAAAGGCTCAGTGGCCTTATTAAGACATTTTTACAACCTAAATCTAACAAAGCTTTCATTTGATAAGAACCACACTTACATAGCATTACAGACAGTGAGATTGTATTACAAGGATACACTAAGACAATTGAAGATGATCATGAAATATATCAGAACCTTTATTATTAGTTACAGGGACACTAAGATGCACTGAACATCATAGAAGTCTGATATACACACTGTAGTTGAAGAAAAGAGAGACACACATTATAAACATGACCTTTTTGGAGTTGGAAGGCATGCTAGACATCATCTAATGCAGTCCTTCTATCTTATGAAGTAGGCCAGACTTGCAGAATTTTAGCGAGTTTTTGCAATGCAGATACTTAGTGACAAAGTTAAACTTAAACCTAAAAACCCACAATGTGGTGCCATATTATATGATGCTTCTCCACTGGGGAAGGAAAAGTTCACTGAATTGAGGAGTAAAATACAGAACTATGCTCTTATATATGTCATTCCCCCCCGCCCCACTCCACCACTATGTTGAAGTTCTAACCTTCAATACCGCAGGATGTAACCTTATTAGGGAATGAGGTCCTTATATAAGTGATCAAGTCGAGATGAGGTCATTAGGGTGGGTGTTAGTCCAGTACAACTGGCGTCCATATAAAAAGGGAAAATGTAAACACACATGGACGGAGGGATGATATAAAGAGACAAAGGGAGAAGTCCATGTGAAGATGGACACAGAGATTGGGAGTGTGATGCCGAAAGCTAAGGGATGCCTAGGGCTACCAGAAGCTGGCAATGCCAGGAAAGCTACAGCTTCTTGAGAGAGCATGGTTCTGCTAACATGTTGATTTCAATCTAGTCTCTAGAACAGTGGGACAAGAAATTTCTGTCGGGCTAAGCCACTGAGTTATTGGTACTTTGTTTCTAAACTAATACGCATGTTCAAGTAACAGAAACAATAAATTGAGGAAAAATCCTTGGACAGCAACAGATAATTATAAGCTAACATTTATGGTGTGCTTCCCAAGTGCTATACCATGCAAAGAATTTTACATGAATTATCTCATTTTATCCTTACATCTCCTTGGGTTGGTATTACCCATGTCTCCAGTTGAGGAAACCAAGTCACTAAAGGTTAAATGACATTGTCAAAGTCATGAAACCAGTAGTGAAGCTGGGATTCATCATTCCAGGGTCCAGGCTCTTAACCACCATGTCACACAGACAGCTGAAGCCACCCTAAGGTAGCTGAACGAGGCTGAGGCTCGGTGTCATACTACTTCTGGTAGATGTCAGCTGCTCCGGCCTTCAAAGAGGATTTTGATTTAGAAGGCTATATAAGGCTGTATAAGCATTGAGAGTAAAGGGACTACAGTATCACTTTGAATTTATATAAGACTCTTCTTCCAAAGAGGTTCAAGTTCCTTTGTCTCATATGCCACCCGCCCCGCCTCACGAAGCCTTCCAACCAAAAACAGAGAGGCTGTTATGATTCATCTCATTGCATGAATTGGTTAATTCAATAACTATAACCCAAGGGCCTACCATGTGCCAAGCACCTTCCAGATGATTGGATATATTACTGAAAAAAGCAGATGGGGATTCCTGCCCCCATGGAGCCTCCATTTCCAGGAATGAGAAATGCAGACAGAATGAACAGATTCAGAAGTTGACAGAGTTAAGCGAAATATGACATTTGGGCAAGAATTTCATTTTCCCAACTTCTTCTCTTCTCTACTGCTTCACTTCTCCAGAGGAGATTGCCAGAAAGCAAAGGCTTTCAGATGTGTACACAATTTTCCCATTTTATTTATGTATATGTTCACTGCACATACTTGTACTCCTGACAGCAGAGACAATTTTCAACTTTGATTTAAAAGCTCTGAACTGCTTCATAACGGTACATTTAAATCATCTCAAAACAGGGAAGAATTTGTCAAAATGTAAAAGATTACCGTCGAAGGAAAAATTCAACAACCTGCCTAGTAATCTGCCATCCTATCTGACAGTCTCATCTGTCACTACCTTATGGCAGGCAAGAGCCTCTGGTTTGGGGGTGATAACCTTCAACCTTTTTCACTCTTGATATCATAGAATGATGCCCTTAAGACATTACCTTTCAAGGCCATGACTTTACAGATTTAAAAAAAAGATTTTAATGAACTCATTTAAAATAATTATTATAAAAATCTCTCATGAATGACCTTATTACTTATTTTTTAGGTAATTCATGGTAGTCTAGACAAATTTTCTTTTTTAACATTTATTTAGATTTGTACCTGTACTTTTAGATTAGAAGAACTCTTCAACCTTCTGGTTGAATCTATTGTGATATGAATCTACCACTTCCCAAAAAGCCACCCTTTGGGAAAATCTACCCTTTTCCCAAGAAGACATAGTTTAGAGACAGTTTTCTAAGGCTCTGAGGATAACGATAGTGGCAGACTGTCGAGTCCCTTCCCCTGGGCTCTTGGCATTGCTAACTAACATGGTCAAAGTGTGTTAGGGTTGGATTGGTATCAGTTTCTATCCACCAAGGTTTATAATTCAAACCTGTGCTTATCCTTGTCCTAGAATTTGCATATTATAAATAGCACGTAAAAACAATGACCGAAATGCCTATGGAATATATTTAAAAGGAAAGCTTTGAAATACTATAAGATCAACCTTGTGGGAGATATTTTAAATGTGGCTTTTCTGAATATAGGAGCCACCCACGACTCTCTTCTGATGATTGAACTGGAGAACTAGAATGGGCCTTTATGGGCTATCTCCTGTCTCCAGGCCCCAATTTGACTAACATCACAAAATAAAGTCCTAAAAAAAAGAGTCTGTGTTCCTCAAGCCTGAGAAAAACAGGCCAGATTCACTCAGCACATCTGCCTTAGGGAATCTGAAACCTCCCTCATATGCCTACCTCGCCATTTGTGCCATTTGCAGAGGGATTGAACTCCACTTTGTGTCTCTACAGAGTTCAGAATTTACTTTACCACCGTGAGGTCAAGAGCAAGTAGAAAAGGGGTGAAGGTGTCTTTCACTACTTCTTTGAAAAATAATTAGTCTGTTTTCATACATGATACTGGATTTTTTTCATGTCTTTCATCACAATTTCTTTTATGGCATTCACAGTTACCACTCTGAAGCAGAAGTGTCTAAATGCCACGGCACTATGTATACTGCCCAGGACACAGCCCCTGAGAACACCATTATGGTTCCCACCAGGGTACACTGGTGCTACTGTAAAATGATCACATATTATGGTGACAAAATCGATCTTGGTAAACTAAAGGAATAAAGAGCACAGAGTGACTGATGTTAGTTATCTGCAGAATATAGCCTTCCTAAAATAATGCTTTAGAAGTGAATGGGGAAGAGAACTGAGAAATTGCCTAATTCACAATGCCAGGATAAGAACGTAAGTGGATAAAATAAAATAATCTGTGCCATAAATTACATCAAGATTTCACGAACAGAGCGGATTAGAAATGGAAGCCAAAACTCAAAGCTGGGCACATGTTTCCAAGACCATCCTGGGAAGCCAATGCTTTGATGGGACAATCAAATTAAGCTCTAAGAAAATTCATCTGACTCTGCTCCACTTCCACACTCATCAACCAACCTGTTTACACAAATTGGAATATATCCTCAGATCAACAAGATTATTCAGTTGACTCATTAATTTTATCTCTTGCTGAAAATAATCAGATTTGCTTCAGATGTATAAGTCAGTCATTTCTGAATGTGGTATGTGTCGTTCCATCTGAGACTGTCTTCTCTGCAGGCAAGAGACCATCCTGTCTCTGGGCCCATAAAATTGAAGACCAGATCTTAGACCATTGATGGCACCATAGTGCAGCACTCCAGAGCTAATAATGCTTAAGCAGCAAGCCAGTGACCCTCTCAAGGCACTTGTTCTTTTTAGTGTCAACGACTATCAGCAAAGCACTGGCATAGCCTGACAGGCAGAGAGCAGTAAACAGAGCTTTATTTTTTGGCACTAAATTTGATACATGGTGGTTGAGATTTTGTGGTCCAGTCTGATGTCAAACAAGGGGCAAATTATGGACAATATTAATTCTACCATGGGGGTCTCAAGTCAATAATAAACTTCTCTCTCCTATGTACTGTGCTCAAAAGGAAAATGCCAGATGATTTGTAAGTCCAAATTTTGAGTTTATTTGTCACTTATTTGGGGGAAATTTGGTCTAAGCAAAATGAAATTACTGAAATTAACTTGTTTATCTGGTAAATCCTGGGCAATAAAAACTCTTGTTTTTTAAAACATACACACCAAATTAATCAGGGGCTCTGGAAGTGTGCATGCTGTTTCTTACCTTTTGAAGAACAAATCAAGATCAAATCAGTTATGAAGTCATGAAGCCTAGCTTACAAACAGAAAATATTTTTACCAGTTTTACCAGTTTTACCAGAAAATATTTTGTATAAAAATTAGCCTCATAGCTCAGGCATCACGTCAATTTCCAATGGTTAAAGTTACTAGGATTAATACAAAATATGCCCTAGTCTTTGCAAATGGCCTGTGGTCATAGTCTCGTGTCCTTTCCAGCTTGCTATGATTATCCAGGTTGGCCCTTCTTGATCAGGTGTCAACAACATGGTCTCAGATCTTAACCATAGGAGTGAAAATGGATCCAGCAACCAAGAAATAGAGGAGGTGTTTCTTTGAAAATGGAGCCTATTAAAAGCAATTCTTCCTCGTTCTAATTCTCCCCTTTTATTCTTTTAAGTTACATCCTCAGGTTTCCTGAACATACTTGCCGCAGTCGCATCTTTCATTATTTTGCTCAAGTAAGGTATTTAGGACAGTAGTAAATCATTCAAGTGGGACAAACTCCACAAGATTGATAATAAGGAACTATCTTGGGGCATGAGTGAACAAGAGGCAAGACAAAAGTAAAGACTAATTGGGGATATTTTCTTTCCGACCACGAACAAAATCCAAATTATCTTAAGGGTGGAATGTAAAGCCATCTATTATCTATGGCTAAATCAATGTTACATTATTGTGTGCTCAGTTTGTTATTTTACACTCAATTATGAAGGGTATAAAATGCATACACACAGTCACAAACAAAAGGACGAGGATCTCCCAAGCGACTAGGCAGGCAATACTGGGGTCTACCCAATAGTTTAGAATCAGAGTGCTCTGCATTTCCAAAAAAGTAATCAGAACTGAGACAGAACCAATAAATGCAAGAAAATGTTAGAATCCTCCAAATAGACGGCAAATCAGGGTTTTTTCCCCTCCCCTTGTATTACTGCCCTTTTACTCTGAAATAGCACTCAAAAACAAAAATCAAGGAAAAATAGCTCCCACTTACAGGGATGTTCGTGATGGTAAATCCAAGTTTGTATTTGGCTCCCTACAGTGTGAATGATAGCTCCAAATGCTTTTAAAATTGTAGCACATCTCTCTCCCAAGGCTCTAAATGTCACTCTTCCCCCGTCTTCAACCAACCAAACAACTCGTGTGCTGGTGAAGGGGCAAACAGACTTGCACCATATAAAATATGATAAACATACATAAGAACCAGCCATCCTTCTGATTTCAGTCCTTCTGTAGAGGAGGAATAGTTTTATAATTTTTAGGCAAGATTAGATCCTTTAATCATTTAGCTACACATATTTTCCATTCTAATATTAAGTTGAAAATATTCACAACGGATTGCCCTCAAGACTAATCACGTCTTTTGTGAACTGCAGCTTCTAAGTGAAAAAAATTCAAGATGACACCCTTTTGTTTAAATCACCAGTTTGCAAAACCAAACCAAACCAAAACAAAAACCTTCTCATCTAACACTGTGTGCAGTAAGTATTCTACCAAGATAACGTCCAAATACTGCACATGCAATTAAACAAACAAACAAAAAAACCAGCAAAAATAGAAATAGTATAAAAAGATGACCCTTGAGGCTGGATGACTAGAGCTTTGTTTTGGATCATGAACATGCATGTCACGTCGTCATCCACTCAGTCTGTCAGCTTCGTCCACACAAGCAAGCGAGGGAAATGCACAGACAGAACGAGCTCTCTCCTGAGCCTCTCCAGACAGCTCCAGCCCATGCTGCTCCAATGCTGCAAGCTGGATTCGACAGTATAGGGGTGCCTTAATAGCATAATCATCTATTTGCAATTCTCAGCTTAGAAAAAAAATAAGATTTACCACCCAAGATTTTAATGTGAATTCAGAAAGTTGCATACAAAAATTAAGTGTAGGTATAAACTTTGACCTCCCAGCTTTGATGTCATAAATAATTAAAATGATTAACTCACAAAGAATTAGCTATTTTTCATGTACACATTTCTATGTTATTATAGATGTTCCCTGCACTTTCCCCTAATTCCTGGGAATGAAAAAAGGGGGAATGGGGAGGAATCATCTGTTCTCATACGTATTGGGATAGAAGGAATAAATACTATATTTTAAATTCATAAAACTGAAATTGAAAAATTGAAAGGTCAAAAATTTTAAAAAGAAATCTTGTTCTCTTTTATGTAGAAAACCTTAATATATAATTGACTTAACATCGACCCTCATCCCCCTTGCATTAATCTGACGTTCTATTGCAAATGTGCTATGACCGCAGAGTGCCCTAGCCATCACCAGAATGTGACTCATATTGGGAATGGTGAACTGCCAAACTAAAACAGATTTCGATCAGATGATACATGGAATATACCACTAACTGAATGATCTACTGATTTTCATTCTAATTTTCCTTTTCTATCAAATAACCCATAAATTTACAGTGACTAGTATCATGAATTTTGTTGTTTGGTGTGCAGTCTTCCTTCTGGTTCCATTTTGTCTTTATGTAAGACATCACTTAAATAAAATTTGTAAGTTCAAAATCCTTGCTAAAATATTTGAAACACAATGTTCCAGGATAGTGTTTTGCTAAATCTAGGTCCCGTATTCCGCTCACTTTTGCCCAGAGCAGACTGGAAATGGGGAACTTTTCTCCCCTGATCCACATGCTCATTGACATTGTTACCAGTAAGAGCTATTTTTACAGAATTTGGACCAGATCATCTCTTTTCTCTTTTCACACTATATACATTTCTTTAGATAATATTAACATTTTTCAAGGGATCTTGAAGATCTCTATAGTCGGTGTTAACATTTACACGTGGAATATATGGACCATCATTGTTATGGAGGTCTTTGTTTGTCTTCACATTTTTAAAGGATATTTCTTGAGGGCAAGCATGTCGTATTACTAATGAGTTAGAGAAAACATTATCCTGTCCTGGGACGTGGAAAATAATAAATTGTTAAATAATGTAATCAATTAAAAATATGAATTCTAATAATTTCTAAGATCCATTGTATAGATTACATCTGTGAGATCTGCATTTCTCAGTTCTTCCATTAATATCTTCAGAATTATGTTTATCTACCTCCAAGGAATATTACCAGGAATAATTACCTTTGTTAAAAGCCTTAAGAATCACAGATGGAAAGCATTATATGTGCAGAGGACTATCTTGGTGATGCTGTTAAACCAAATCAAAAGACTATCCCTTTATTATCAGTGAGAAAATAAGGACCACCCACTCCCCAGCTTGTTTCCTTAATTTCTCATATGTGCAATTAAACCTTAAAACGTCATACTTAGGAAACACATTTCACTACTACTAGAGTAACAGCCATTTCCAAAATATATAAACTTATACTCTCATTTTATTAAAATCTCAACATGGATACCATCTTAAGACCATACTGTTTTTTACTGGGGAAAAGGTAGTTGTTACTCCACATAAATAATCGTAGCTCTGGCTGCAGTCCAAGATGTGAGCACTTTCCTCTGCTGCCTCAGCAATTCTCCTGATGTCAAAGACACATTAAAATAAATGGGAACCATATGGCTCCACAGCAGAATACCCGTACTCTTACAACCGAGAGGGCAATGCAATTCATTACCACCATCGGAGAAATATTTGGGGGACATGGAATATCTCAATGCAGAATAAAGCTGCATGAGGCAGGCCATTTGATTAAAATTGGCACACAATGACAGAGGAGACATTCGCTGTTCTTCGGCTTTTCGAACCTGTTTTGCTGCTTTTTACATTTTCTCAGCACCACCATGATCCTTTCCTGTTGGAAAAATTAAGCAGCACTTTCCACCTGCTCAATGATTTTCCCACACAGTATCTCATCTGTTCCAACAATATAGCCCCATCAAGCCTAATATATCATGATAATACAGGTCAGAACATCACTGAACAATAACGAAAACCAAACCAAAACCAAACCTTCAAATACAAGACAACAAAACTTTTCTAAGATCCAGTCATTCAGGAAAGCAACACTGGATCAAAGATTATATGCTGAACTTTGACCTTTGCCAGGAAGGATGAAATCTGGAAACATTTTTTTTTAATATGTTAGACTAAACAGCCTTTACTATATGTATCCCAAATAGAAATCCAAACCACTGAGAAACAGAGAAAGAAGAAATTCATCAATGCTGTATTCCTGGTTGCATATGTCAGAAATCTAAGTTTAAAAAAGAGATGGAGGGCTGCGAAGTTGGAAGGAAAGATGAGGCTGGGAATGCAAAGGGAGGGGAGGCTGTGGTTATCGAGCTGCTATTTCCTGGCTGTCAATGAGTGATTGGGGAGGATTGTAAACATAAAAAAAAAAAAAAAAAAAAAAAAAAAAAGGGGGGGGGGTTTTTATATTTTTTTTTTTTTAAAAATTCATATTGTTGAGATATTGTTTAGGT